>NC_057802.1:572269650-572272411 GCF_018294505.1 Triticum aestivum
GGGGGGGAATACGACTGGTCATCTCTCTCTGAATCCTCCTCTGAGGAGCTATCTGTAACCAGCAAGAAATCTGCATCGACAGGTAGCACTGGCTGCTCAGAAGACCTTGTTTTCACTCTAGATTTTCCCATGACCGACTCAAATGGCTGATGCACATGAAGAGTAGATGAATGTATAAACATTGTTGACAAATGGAATACATTATGGAAAAAAATATGGCACAATACAATTCACATATACGATGACTGGCTAAACAGAATGGCATTGCATGATTCACGTATATGATGCCTGGCTAAAGAAGATGGCATTGCATAATTCCCATATACTCCCTCCGTTCCTAAATATTTGTCTTTTTAGAGATTTCAAATGGACTACCACATACGGATGTATATAGACATATTTTAGAGTGTAGATTCACTCATTTTGTTCCGTATGTAGTCACTTGTTGAAATCTCTAAAAAGACAAATATTTAGGAATGGTGGGAGTATGATATAGAAACCAAACATGTGGTATTCACACAAAGCAAATCTAAACTAAGCTGATGACATATAAGATGTATAATGCAAGCAATGCAAGGCGCCATATGCATGATATGACCAACATCAGCATGCCAGGTTAGAGCAAACACCTCAGGTGGTAAACAGGCGTGGTCGGCTCCTTCTGAATCTCCATCTGAACAATTATCTTCCTCTGGAATACAATCTGGAAATGCAGGAGGGGGGGGGGCACTTCGCCCACCATGGAGCGGCGTCTACATGACATTATATTCGCACGCAATGGTCTTCTCTTTTTCTCTACATGTTCAGTACGATTGTGTGCAATACCTGACATGCATAATAAAAAAATAGTTAGATTTTGTAAGGCCTAAGGGGTGCATGCAAAAATCAAGACTGGTGGTAGCAAAAGAGTGGATGGATCCAAAACTAATGATAGCAGGTAGATTATAGCTTCAGTTTAAAAAGATAGACAATGGATCATCTATTGTTTGTTGCCCACCCAACATGAACCACATAGAAGACCCCAGATGAACCAGATAGTAGACAGATACTAGTTGTTGCTGGCTCGATATGAGAACCATGGGCGATTCAAAACCAAGATTGAATGATAAAGTAGCAGGTAATAATAACCGATGTATAACGTAAGCAAACACGAAAGACTACGACCTCTCTTCCGGAACTGTGTAGTCCTCAGGTTCATCTGCTCAGTCGATGGTGGTAATGCAGTTGGCGTGGCTGCTGGCAACGGGGAAGATGATCTGAGGCGGCGAAAGGAAGTCTGCAGGGGGGATCTCTGCTGCAGTGAACGCTTCTGTCGATGGTGCACCTCAGGTGGGGTGGATGACAGTACGGCAGGAGCAGGACATAACACACAGAGTTTTCTTTGACGCCTATCTGAAAATGAAGTAAATCTGTAAGGGCTCCTTAGAATTGGAGGATTCTATAAACGCAGGGACAGGAAAAACACATGAATAGGATAGGAATGCACGTGCAAAACAGAGCATTTGGAAACATAGGATTTCAGTCAACCTGGGTATTTGGCTCACATGAATTGGAAGAACAGAGGAATGGAGAAACAAAGTGATGCGACGAGTGTACAACCTCTTTGGCATAGCCTTGTGGACCTCAGCATCATTGGGTTGGACGTGGAGGATGGTGATGATGCTGGTGTGACTGTCGGAGGCGGGGAAGAAGATCCGAGGCCTCTGGAAACGGCGCCGAGGGTACTGCTCCGCTGTGATGGCCGGTTCCGTCATTGGAGCAGCTCCGCTAAGGTGTACGGCGACGAGGCTGAAGCATGACAAGACATACAACGTTAATCTGAAGCGGGACCCTAATATCATCTGCAATAGATGATGTAAAATACATCACCAAAAAGTGCTAGATGTAAAATGCATCAGCCGCGCCACGGCCGCTCCGACAGATGCTGTAAGTACTGTTCACTCTGAACTTAACTGAAGAAAATGAACTTCACAGTCGAAATTGAATTTTACTGTCGAAACTGATTGAACTAGTAACAGAGCATTGCAATAGATGTTTAGGGCGTTCGAGCACTAGTAGCAAAGAAGCAGTGATCTAAATCAGCAGACGCTCGAGCAGGGAACGCACTAGCAGAGAGCAAGTCGTGCAGTAGAACCGCGAGCGAGTGCTAAAGCAGCAACTCCTGTAGCTGCCGGAGGTCGCGCAACAGCAGCAGCAGCGCAAGCGAGAGCAAGAGCAGAGCAGCAGCATGAACG
This sequence comes from Triticum aestivum, assembly GCF_018294505.1. Classification (NCBI taxonomy): domain Eukaryota; kingdom Viridiplantae; phylum Streptophyta; class Magnoliopsida; order Poales; family Poaceae; genus Triticum; species Triticum aestivum. The sequence goes on from NC_057802.1 coordinate 572,271,885, forward strand.
AAAGTAGGAGCAGTGCAGCAGCACGACCGACAGCAAGAACAGAGCCGCAGCGCGAGCGAGAGCCGGAGCAGCTGCAGCTAGTGCCGTTGTGGAAGTCGCCGCCGAGGAAGCAACGACATGGGGGAGAGACGCCGTGGATGATGTGGCCGGTGACAGCGCCGTCGATGGAGACACGCCATGTCTGCTCAGTATCGAGCACCGGCAGCCCCGTGAGATCGAATAAAAGATAAAATGCAGCGGTGAGTGCAGAACCTCCTTGGTGGCGCCGAGTTGGCCTCGGCTTCATTGGAGGAATTGGTGAGGGTGCTACGGTTTCGGTGGGGCAGGTCAAGACGGCGCTGTGGGGATTGAGGTGGTGCGATAGACGAGGCGAACGTCGGGGCAGCTCCTTGGGGTGGAGGACGGGGCGGCTGATCTAGCGGGACGACGAGATCGACAACGGATCCTCATTCGGTGCAGTGGATGAGGGACAGCGAGCTGTGGCGGTGGACGATGTAGTAGGGGAAGAGTCTCCGGCTGGGCGGCGG